>NC_141554.1:67075000-67112500 GCF_021556685.1 Rattus norvegicus
GTGGAACTGTTTTTTTGCCACTCTACCATGTCAGTTCTGTGGTTTGAGGCTTGGTATCAAGCACTTTTACCTATTAGGTCATTTTACCAAATTCAACGTGGTAAGTTTTTCATTCTTCCTTATTATATTTTTTATTCTCTTTCCTTCCTCACCATCCCTGTGTAGGTGAGTGCATGTGCTTGTGTGCGTGCATGCACCCGCGCTTGTGTGTGTGTATGTGTTCATGTGCGTGTGTATGTCCAAGTGCATGTGATCGTGAGCATATGCGTGTGCACGTGTGTGTGTTCATGTGCATCTTTGTGTGAGTGTGTATATGTGTGTTTGTGTTTCTGTGTGTGTGTTTCTGTGTGCGTGTAAAAGAGAAGAGCCCATACTTGAAGTCAGAAGTCAGATGACACTATTGTGGACTTATTTTTTTAGCCCTTCTACCATGTATGTTCTGTGGTTTGATGTTTTGTATTAAGCACTTTTACCTGTTAGGTCATTTTACCAGACTCAACATGGTAAGTTTTTCTTTCTTTCTTATTGTAAGTTTTATTCTCTTTCCTTCCCTACCTCCCCTGTGTAGGTGAGTGCATGCATGTTTGTGCGTGCATGCACCCTTGCCTATGTGTGTTTATGTGTCTGCATGTGTGTTAGTCTGTGTGTGCGTACACAAGAAGAGCACATACATGAAGTCAGAAGTCAAAAGACACCATTGTGGAATGGTATTTTTCCCTTTCTACCATGTCAGTTCAAGGCTTTCATGCTTGGTATCAAGCACTTTTACCTGTTAGGTCATTTTATCAGACTCAACTTGGTAAGTTTTTCTTTCTATCCTATTATAATTTTTATTCCCTTTACTTCCTCACCTTCCCTGTGTAGTGAGTGCATGTGTTTGTGTGCGTGTATGCACCCACACTTGTGTGTGTGTGTGTGTGTATGTGTTCATGTGCGTCTGCATGTCCATCTGAATGTGATCATGAGCATGTGAGTGTGCATGTGTTTGTGCACGTGTGTGTGTTCGTGTGCATCTCTGTGTGAGTGTGTATATGTGTGTTTGTGTTTCTGTGTGTGTGTAAAGGAGAAGAGCCCATACTTGAAGTCAGAAGTCAGAAGACACCATTGTGCACTTGTTTTTTAGCCCTTCTGCCATTTCTGTTCTGTGGTTTCATGCTTGGTATCAAGCACTTTTACCTGTCAGGTCATTTTACCAGACTAAACTTAGTAAGTTTTTCTTTCTTTCTGACTATAATTATTATTCTCTTTCCTTCCTCCCTATTCCTGTGTAGGTGAGTGCATGTGCGTGTATGAGTGCATGCACCAGCGATTGTGTGTGTGTGTTTTTTTGTGTTTGTGTGTTTTTTTTGTGTGTGTGTGTTTGTGGTCTAGTGCATGTCCACGTGCATGTGTTCCTGAGCAAGTTCGTGTGCTTGTGTGTGCGTGTTCATTTGCTTGTGTTCGTGTGCATCTTCGTGTTTGTTTGTTTGTGTGTGTGTGTGTCTGTGTGTGTGTACACTTGAAGAGCACATACTTGAAGTCAGAAGTCAGAAGAAACCATTGCAGAATGGGCTTTTTCCCTTTCTACCATGCCATTTCCTGGGTTTCTTGCTTTGTATCAAGCATTTTTACCTGTGAGGTCATTTTACCAGACTCAACTTGGTAAGTTTTTCTTTCTTTTTTTTCTTATTATAATTTTTATTCTCTTTCGTTCCCCACCTTCCCTGTGTAGGTGAGTGCATATGTGTGTGTGTGTGTGTGTGTGTGTGCTTGCATGCATCTGTGCTTGTGTGTGTGTGTCTTTGTCTGTGTGTGTGTGTACCCTAGAAAGGCAAATACATGAAGTCAGAAGTCAGAAGACACTATTGTGGACTTGTTTTTTAGCCCTTCTGCCATGTCTGTTCTGTGGTTTCATGCTTGGTATCAAGCACTTTTACCTGTCAGGTCATTTTACCAGACTAAACTTGGTAAGTTTTTCTTTCTTTCCTATTATACTTTTTAGTCTCTTTACTTCCTCACCTTCCCTATGTAGTGAGTGCATGTGTTTGTGTGCGTGCATGCACCCAAATTGTGTGTGTGTGTGTGTGTGTGTGTGTGTGTATGTGTTCATGTGGGTCTGCATGTCCATCTGAATGTGATCATGAGCATGTGCGTGTGCATGTGTGTGTGCATGTGCGTGTGTTCATGTGCATCTTCGTGTGTGTGTGCGTGTGTATGTCTGTGTGTGTGTGTCTGTGTGTGTGTAAAGGAGTAGAGCACATGTATGAAGTCAGAAGTAAGAAGACACAATTGTGGAATATTTTTTTCCCCTTCTCTAATGTCAGTTCTGGGGTTTCATGTTCGGTATCAAGCACTTTTACCTGTTACGTCATTTTACCAGACTCAACATGGTAAATTTTTCTTTCTTTCTTATTATATTTTTTATTCTCTTTCCTTCCTCACCTTCCCTGTGTAGGTGAGTGCACGTGTTTGGGTGTGTGCCCAAACCTGCGCATGTGTGTGTGTATGTGCATGTGTGTGTCCAAGTGAATGTGATCGGGAGCATGTGCGTGTGCATGTGTGTGTGCATGCGTGTGTGTTCTTGTGCATCTCTGTGGGAATTTGTATACGTGTGTTTGTGTTTCTGTGTGTGTGTTTCTGTGTGCGTGTAAAGGAGAAGAGCCCATACTTGATCAGAAGTCAGAAGACACCATTGTGCACTTGTTTTTTAGCCCTTCTGCCATGTCTGTTCTGTGGTTTCATGCTTGGTATCAAGCACTTTTACCTGTCAGGTCTTTTACCAGACTAAACTTGGTAAGTTTTTCTTTCTTTCTAACTATATTTTTTATTCTCTTTCCTTCCTCACTATTCCTGTGTAGGTGAGTGCATGTCTGTGTATGAGTGCATGGACAAGCGCTTCTGTGTGTGTTTTGTATGTGTGTGTTTGTGTGTGTGCGTGTTTGTGTGTGTCTTATGGACTAGAGCATGTCCATGTGCATATGTTCCTGAGCAAGATTGTGTGCTTGTGTGTGTGTGTTCATTTGCTTGGGTTCGTGTGCATCTTCGTGTTAGTTTGTATGTGTGTGTGTGTGTCTCTGTGTGTGTACACTTGACGAGCACACACATGAAGTTAGAAGTCAGAAAAAACCATTGCAGAATGGGATTTTTCCCTTTCTACCATGCCATTTCCTGGGTTTCTTGCTTTGTATCAAGCATTTTTACCTGTGAGGTCATTTTACCAGACTCAACTTGGTAAGTTTTTCTTTCTTTCTGACTATAATTTTTTTTTTTTTTAAGCTGGGGACCGACCCCAGGGCCTTGCGCTTCCTAGGTAAGCGCTCTACCACTGAGCTAAATCCCCAGCCCCCTGAATATAATTTTTATTCTCTTTCCTTCCTCACTATTCCTCTGTAGGTGAGTGCATGTGCGTGTATGAGTGCATGCACCAGCGATTGTGTGTGTGTGTGTGTGTGTGTTTTGTGTTTGTGTTTTTTTGTGTGTGTGTGTTTGTGGTCTAGTGCATGTCCATGTGCATGTGTTCCTGAGCAAGTTCGTGTGCTTGTGTGTGTGTGTTCATTTGCTTGTGTTCGTGTGCATCTTCGTGTTTGTTTGTTTGTGTGTGTGTGTGTCTGTGTGTGTGTACACTTGAAGAGCACATACATGAAGTCAGAAGTCAGAAGAAACCATTGCAGAATGGGATTTTTCCCTTTCTACCATGCCATGTCCTGGGTTTCTTGCTTTGTATCAAGCATTTTTACCTGTGAGGTCATTTTACCAGACTCAACTTGGTAAGTTTTTCTTTCTTTTCTTTCTTATTATAATTTTTATTCTCTTTCCTTCCCCACCTTCATGTGTCAGTGATTGCATGGGTGTGTGTGCTTGCATGCACCCGTGCTTGTGTGTGTTTGTGTGTGTGTGTGTGTGTGTGTGTCTTGTGTCTTTGTCTGTGTGTGTGTACAGAAGAAGGGCAAATACATGAAGTCAGATGTCAGAAGACACCATTGTGGAATGGGTTTTTTCCCTTTCGACAAGGTCAGTTCCTGGGTTTCATGCTTTGTATCATGCACTTTTACCTGTTAGGTCATTTTACCAGACTCAACTTGGTAAGTAATTCTTTCTTTCTTATTATAATTTTTATTCTCTTTCCTTCTTCACCTTCCCTGTGTAGGTGAGTGCATGTGTGTGTGTGCATTCAGGCACCCGTGCTTTTGTGTCTGTGTGTGTGTGTCTGTCTGTGTGTGTGTGTGTTTGTGTGCGTGTATGCACCCACACTTGTGTGTGTGTGTGTGTATGTGTTCATGTGCGTCTGCATGACCATCTGAATGTGATCATGAGCATGTGAGTGTGCATGTGTTTGTGCCTGTGTGTGTGTTCGTGTGCATCTCTGTGTGAGTGTGTATATGTGTGTTTGTGTTTCTGTGTGTGTGTTTCTGTGTGTGTGTAAAGGAGAAGAGCCCATACTTGAAGTCAGAAGTCAGAAGACACCATTGTGCACTTGTTTTTTTAGCCCTTCTGCCATGTCTGTTCTGTGGTTTCATGCTTGGTATCAAGCACTTTTACCTGTCAGGTCATTTTACCAGACTAAACTTGGTAAGTTTTTCTTTCTTTTTAACTATAATTTTTATTCTCTTTCCTTCGTCACTATTCCTGTGTAGGTGACTGCATGTGTGTGTATGAGTGCATGCACCAGCGCTGTGTGTGCGTTTCGTGTGTGTGTGTGTGTGTGTTTGTGTGTGTTTATGGTCTAGTGCATGTCCATGTAGATGTGTTCCTGAGCAAGTTTGTGTGCCTGTTTGTGTGTGCATTTGCTTATGTTCGTGTGCATCTTCGTGTTTGTTTGTATGTGTGTGTGTCTCTGTGTGTGTGTACACTTGAAGAGCACACACATGAAGTCAGAAGTCAGAAGACACCATTATTGAACTGTTTTTTTTTTTTTGCCCTTTTACCATGTCAGGTCTGTGGTGTGATGCTTGGTATCAAGCACTTTTACCTGTTAGGTCATTTTGCCAGACTGAACTTTGTACGTTTTATTTTCTTTCTAATGATAATTTTCATTCTCTTTCCTTCCTCACTATTCCTGTGTAGGTGAGTGCATGTGTGTGTATGAGTGCATGTACTGGCGCTGTGTGCGTGTTTTCTGTGTGTGTGTGTGTGTGTTCATGGTCGTGTGCGTGTCCATGTGCATGTGTTCGTGAGTATGTTCGTGTGCTTGTGTGTGTGTGCATGTCCTTTGGTTCGCGTACATCTTCGTGTTTGTTTGCATGTGTTTGTATGTGTGTGTGTGTGTGTGTGTGTGTCTTTGTCTGTGTGTGTGTACCCTAGAAAGGCAAATACATGAAGTCAGAAGTCAGAAGACACTATTGTGGACTTGTTTTTTAGCCCTTCTTCCATGTCTGTTCTGTGGTTTCATGCTTGGTATCAAGCACTTTTACCTGTCAGGTCATTTTACCAGACTAAACTTGGTAAGTTTTTCTTTCTTTCTAACTATATTTTTTATTCTCTTTCCTTCTTCACCTTCCCTGTGTAGGTGAGTGCATGTGTGTGTTTGCATTCAGGCACCCGTGCTTTTGTGTCTGTGTGTGTGTGTGTGTGTGTGTGTGTGTTTGTGTGCGTGTATGCACCCACACTTGTGTGTGTGTGTGTATGTGTTCATGTGCGTCTGCATGTCCGTCTGAATGTGATCATGAGCATGTGACTGTGCATGTGTGTGTGCATGCGTGTGTGTTCTTGTGCATCTCTGTGTGAATTTGTATACGTGTGTTTGTGTTTCTGTGTGTGTGTTTCTGTGTGCGTGTAAAGGAGAAGAGCCCATACTTGATCAGAAGTCAGAAGACACCATTGTGCACTTGTTTTTTAGCCCTTCTGCCATGTCTGTTCTGTGGTTTCATGCTTGGTATCAAGCACTTTTACCTGTCAGGTCATTTTACCAGACTAAACTTGGTAAGTATTTCTTTCTTTCTAACTATATTTTTTATTCTCTTTCCTTCCTCACTATTCCTGTGTAGGTGAGTGCATGTCTGTGTATGAGTGCATGGACAAGCGCTTCTGTGTGTGTTTTGTATGTGTGTGTTTGTTTGTGTGTGTGTTTGTGTGTGTCTTATGGACTAGAGCGTGTCCATGTGCATATGTTCCTGAGCAAGTTTGTGTGCTTGTGTGTGTGTGTTCATTTGCTTGGGTTTGTGTGCATCTTCGTGTTAGTTTGTATGTGTGTGTGTGTGTCTCTGTGTGTGTACACTTGAAGAGCACACACATGAAGTTAGAAGTCAGAAGACACCATTGCAGAATGGGATTTTTCCCTTTCTACCATGCCATTTCCTGGGTTTCTTGCTTTGTATCAAGCATTTTTACCTGTGAGGTCATTTTACCAGACTCAACTTGGTAAGTTTTTCTTTCTTTCTGACTATAATTTTTTTTTGAGCTGGGGACCTAATCCAGGGCCTTGCGCTTCCTAGGTAAGCGCTCTACCACTGAGCTAAATCCCCAGCCCCCTGAATATAATTTTTATTCTCTTTCCTTCCTCCCTATTCCTCTGTAGGTGAGTGCATGTGCGTGTATGAGTGCATGCACCAGCGATTGTGTGTGTGTGTGTTTTGTGTTTGTGTGTTTTTTGTGTGTGTGTGTGTGTTTGTGGTCTAGTGCATGTCCATGTGTATGTGTTCCTGAGCAAGTTCGTGTGCTTGTGTGTGTGTGTGTTCATTTGCTTGTGTTCGTGTGCATCTTCGTGTTTGTTTGTTTGTGTGTGTGTGTGTCTGTGTGTGTGTACACTTGAAGAGCACATACATGAAGTCAGAAGTCAGAAGAAACCATTGCAGAATGGGATTTTTCCCTTTTTACCATGCCATTTCCTGGGTTTCTTGCTTTGTATCAAGCATTTTTACCTGTGAGGTCATTTTACCAGACTCAACTTGGTAAGTTTTTCTTTCTTTTCTTTCTTATTATAATTTTTATTCTCTTTCCTTCCCCACCTTCATGTGTCAGTGATTGCATGGGTGTGTGTGCTTGCATGCACCCGTGCTTGTGTGTGTGTGTGTGTGTGTGTGTCTTGTGTCTTTGTCTGTGTGTGTGTACAGAAGAAGGGCAAATACATGAAGTCAGATGTCAGAAGACACCATTGTGGAATGGGTTTTTTCCCTTTCGACAAGGTCAGTTCCTGGGTTTCATGCTTTGTATCATGCACTTTTACCTGTTAGGTCATTTTACCAGACTCAACTTGGTAAGTAATTCTTTCTTTCTTATTATAATTTTTATTCTCTTTCCTTCTTCACCTTCCCTGTGTAGGTGAGTGCATGTGTGTGTGTGCATTCAGGCACCCGTGCTTTTGTGTCTGTGTGTGTGTGTGTCTGTCTGTGTGTGTGTGTTTGTGTGCGTGTATGCACCCACACTTCTGTGTGTGTGTATGTGTTCATGTGCGTCTGCATGTCCATCTGAATGTGATCATGAGCATGTGAGTGTGCATGTGTTTGTGCCTGTGTGTGTGTTCGTGTGCATCTCTGTGTGAGTGTGTATATGTGTGTTTGTGTTTCTGTGTGTGTGTTTCTGTGTGTGTGTAAAGGAGAAGAGCCCATACTTGAAGTCAGAAGTCAGAAGACACCATTGTGCACTTGTTTTTTTAGCCCTTCTGCCATGTCTGTTCTGTGGTTTCATGCTTGGTATCAAGCACTTTTACCTGTCAGGTCATTTTACCAGACTAAACTTGGTAAGTTTTTCTTTCTTTTTAACTATAATTTTTATTCTCTTTCCTTCGTCACTATTCCTGTGTAGGTGACTGCATGTGTGTGTATGAGTGCATGCACCAGCGCTGTGTGTGCGTTTCGTGTGTGTGTGTGTGTGTTTGTGTGTGTTTATGGTCTAGTGCATGTCCATGTGCATGTGTTCCTGAGCAAGTTTGTGTGCCTGTTTGTGTGTGCATTTGCTTATGTTCGTGTGCATCTTCGTGTTTGTTTGTATGTGTGTGTGTCTCTGTGTGTGTGTACACTTGAAGAGCACACACATGAAGTCAGAAGTCAGAAGACACCATTATTGAACTGTTTTTTTTTTTTGCCCTTTTACCATGTCAGGTCTGTGGTGTGATGCTTGGTATCAAGCACTTTTACCTGTTAGGTCATTTTGCCAGACTGAACTTTGTACGTTTTATTTTCTTTCTAATGATAATTTTCATTCTCTTTCCTTCCTCACTATTCCTGTGTAGGTGAGTGCATGTGTGTGTATGAGTGCATGTACTGGCGCTGTGTGCGTGTTTTCTGTGTGTGTGTGTGTGTGTGTGTTCATGGTCGTGTGCGTGTCCATGTGCATGTGTTCGTGAGTATGTTCGTGTGCTTGTGTGTGTGTGCATGTCCTTTGGTTCGCGTACATCTTCGTGTTTGTTTGCATGTGTTTGTATGTGTGTGTGTGTGTGTGTGTGTGTCTTTGTCTGTGTGTGTGTACCCTAGAAAGGCAAATACATGAAGTCAGAAGTCAGAAGACACTATTGTGGACTTGTTTTTTAGCCCTTCTGCCATGTCTGTTCTGTGGTTTCATGCTTGGTATCAAGCACTTTTACCTGTCAGGTCATTTTACCAGACTAAACTTGGTAAGTTTTTCTTTCTTTCTAACTATATTTTTTATTCTCTTTCCTTCTTCACCTTCCCTGTGTAGGTGAGTGCATGTGTGTGTTTGCATTCAGGCACCCGTGCTTTTGTGTCTGTGTGTGTGTGTGTGTGTGTGTGTGTGTTTGTGTGCGTGTATGCACCCACACTTGTGTGTGTGTGTGTATGTGTTCATGTGCGTCTGCATGTCCGTCTGAATGTGATCATGAGCATGTGACTGTGCATGTGTGTGTGCATGCGTGTGTGTTCTTGTGCATCTCTGTGTGAATTTGTATACGTGTGTTTGTGTTTCTGTGTGTGTGTTTCTGTGTGCGTGTAAAGGAGAAGAGCCCATACTTGATCAGAAGTCAGAAGACACCATTGTGCACTTGTTTTTTAGCCCTTCTGCCATGTCTGTTCTGTGGTTTCATGCTTGGTATCAAGCACTTTTACCTGTCAGGTCATTTTACCAGACTAAACTTGGTAAGTATTTCTTTCTTTCTAACTATATTTTTTATTCTCTTTCCTTCCTCACTATTCCTGTGTAGGTGAGTGCATGTCTGTGTATGAGTGCATGGACAAGCGCTTCTGTGTGTGTTTTGTATGTGTGTGTTTGTTTGTGTGTGTGTTTGTGTGTGTCTTATGGACTAGAGCGTGTCCATGTGCATATGTTCCTGAGCAAGTTTGTGTGCTTGTGTGTGTGTGTTCATTTGCTTGGGTTTGTGTGCATCTTCGTGTTAGTTTGTATGTGTGTGTGTGTGTCTCTGTGTGTGTACACTTGAAGAGCACACACATGAAGTTAGAAGTCAGAAGACACCATTGCAGAATGGGATTTTTCCCTTTCTACCATGCCATTTCCTGGGTTTCTTGCTTTGTATCAAGCATTTTTACCTGTGAGGTCATTTTACCAGACTCAACTTGGTAAGTTTTTCTTTCTTTCTGACTATAATTTTTTTTTTGAGCTGGGGACCGAATCCAGGGCCTTGCGCTTCCTAGGTAAGCGCTCTACCACTGAGCTAAATCCCCAGCCCCCTGAATATAATTTTTATTCTCTTTCCTTCCTCCCTATTCCTCTGTAGGTGAGTGCATGTGCGTGTATGAGTGCATGCACCAGCGATTGTGTGTGTGTGTTTTGTGTTTGTGTGTTTTTTGTGTGTGTGTGTGTGTTTGTGGTCTAGTGCATGTCCATGTGTATGTGTTCCTGAGCAAGTTCGTGTGCTTGTGTGTGTGTGTTCATTTGCTTGTGTTCGTGTGCATCTTCGTGTTTGTTTGTTTGTGTGTGTGTGTGTCTGTGTGTGTGTACACTTGAAGAGCACATACATGAAGTCAGAAGTCAGAAGAAACCATTGCAGAATGGGATTTTTCCCTTTTTACCATGCCATTTCCTGGGTTTCTTGCTTTGTATCAAGCATTTTTACCTGTGAGGTCATTTTACCAGACTCAACTTGGTAAGTTTTTCTTTCTTTTCTTTCTTATTATAATTTTTATTCTCTTTCCTTCCCCACCTTCATGTGTCAGTGATTGCATGGGTGTGTGTGCTTGCATGCACCCGTGCTTGTGTGTGTGTGTGTGTGTGTGTGTCTTGTGTCTTTGTCTGTGTGTGTGTACAGAAGAAGGGCAAATACATGAAGTCAGATGTCAGAAGACACCATTGTGGAATGGGTTTTTTCCCTTTCGACAAGGTCAGTTCCTGGGTTTCATGCTTTGTATCATGCACTTTTACCTGTTAGGTCATTTTACCAGACTCAACTTGGTAAGTAATTCTTTCTTTCTTATTATAATTTTTATTCTCTTTCCTTCTTCACCTTCCCTGTGTAGGTGAGTGCATGTGTGTGTGTGCATTCAGGCACCCGTGCTTTTGTGTCTGTGTGTGTGTGTCTGTCTGTGTGTGTGTGTTTGTGTGCGTGTATGCACCCACACTTCTGTGTGTGTGTATGTGTTCATGTGCGTCTGCATGTCCATCTGAATGTGATCATGAGCATGTGAGTGTGCATGTGTTTGTGCCTGTGTGTGTGTTCGTGTGCATCTCTGTGTGAGTGTGTATATGTGTGTTTGTGTTTCTGTGTGTGTGTTTCTGTGTGTGTGTAAAGGAGAAGAGCCCATACTTGAAGTCAGAAGTCAGAAGACACCATTGTGCACTTGTTTTTTTAGCCCTTCTGCCATGTCTGTTCTGTGGTTTCATGCTTGGTATCAAGCACTTTTACCTGTCAGGTCATTTTACCAGACTAAACTTGGTAAGTTTTTCTTTCTTTTTAACTATAATTTTTATTCTCTTTCCTTCGTCACTATTCCTGTGTAGGTGACTGCATGTGTGTGTATGAGTGCATGCACCAGCGCTGTGTGTGCGTTTCGTGTGTGTGTGTGTGTTTGTGTGTGTTTATGGTCTAGTGCATGTCCATGTGCATGTGTTCCTGAGCAAGTTTGTGTGCCTGTTTGTGTGTGCATTTGCTTATGTTCGTGTGCATCTTCGTGTTTGTTTGTATGTGTGTGTGTCTCTGTGTGTGTGTACACTTGAAGAGCACACACATGAAGTCAGAAGTCAGAAGACACCATTATTGAACTGTTTTTTTTTTTTTGCCCTTTTACCATGTCAGGTCTGTGGTGTGATGCTTGGTATCAAGCACTTTTACCTGTTAGGTCATTTTGCCAGACTGAACTTTGTACGTTTTATTTTCTTTCTAATGATAATTTTCATTCTCTTTCCTTCCTCACTATTCCTGTGTAGGTGAGTGCATGTGTGTGTATGTGTGCATGTACTGGCGCTGTGTGCATGTTTTCTGTGTGTGTGTGTGTGTTCATGGTCGTGTGCGTGTCCATGTGCATGTGTTCGTGAGTATGTTCGTGTGCTTGTGTGTGTGTGCATGTCCTTTGGTTCGCGTACATCTTCGTGTTTGTTTGCATGTGTTTGTATGTGTGTGTGTGTGTGTGTGTGTCTTTGTCTGTGTGTGTGTACCCTAGAAAGGCAAATACATGAAGTCAGAAGTCAGAAGACACTATTGTGGACTTGTTTTTTAGCCCTTCTGCCATGTCTGTTCTGTGGTTTCATGCTTGGTATCAAGCACTTTTACCTGTCAGGTCATTTTACCAGACTAAACTTGGTAAGTTTTTCTTTCTTTCTAACTATATTTTTTATTCTCTTTCCTTCTTCACCTTCCCTGTGTAGGTGAGTGCATGTGTGTGTTTGCATTCAGGCACCCGTGCTTTTGTGTCTGTGTGTGTGTGTGTGTGTGTGTGTGTGTTTGTGTGCGTGTATGCACCCACACTTGTGTGTGTGTGTGTGTATGTGTTCATGTGCGTCTGCATGTCCGTCTGAATGTGATCATGAGCATGTGACTGTGCATGTGTGTGTGCATGCGTGTGTGTTCTTGTGCATCTCTTTGTGAATTTGTATACGTGTGTTTGTGTTTCTGTGTGTGTGTTTCTGTGTGCGTGTAAAGGAGAAGAGCCCATACTTGATCAGAAGTCAGAAGACACCATTGTGCACTTGTTTTTTAGCCCTTCTGCCATGTCTGTTCTGTGGTTTCATGCTTGGTATCAAGCACTTTTACCTGTCAGGTCATTTTACCAGACTAAACTTGGTAAGTATTTCTTTCTTTCTAACTATATTTTTTATTCTCTTTCCTTCCTCACTATTCCTGTGTAGGTGAGTGCATGTCTGTGTATGAGTGCATGGACAAGCGCTTCTGTGTGTGTTTTGTATGTGTGTGTTTGTTTGTGTGTGTGTTTGTGTGTGTCTTATGGACTAGAGCGTGTCCATGTGCATATGTTCCTGAGCAAGTTTGTGTGCTTGTGTGTGTGTGTTCATTTGCTTGGGTTTGTGTGCATCTTCGTGTTAGTTTGTATGTGTGTGTGTGTGTCTCTGTGTGTGTACACTTGAAGAGCACACACATGAAGTTAGAAGTCAGAAGACACCATTGCAGAATGGGATTTTTCCCTTTCTACCATGCCATTTCCTGGGTTTCTTGCTTTGTATCAAGCATTTTTACCTGTGAGGTCATTTTACCAGACTCAACTTGGTAAGTTTTTCTTTCTTTCTGACTATAATTTTTTTTTGAGCTGGGGACCGAATCCAGGGCCTTGCGCTTCCTAGGTAAGCGCTCTACCACTGAGCTAAATCCCCAGCCCCCTGAATATAATTTTTATTCTCTTTCCTTCCTCCCTATTCCTCTGTAGGTGAGTGCATGTGCGTGTATGAGTGCATGCACCAGCGATTGTGTGTGTGTGTTTTGTGTTTGTGTGTTTTTTGTGTGTGTGTGTGTGTGTGTTTGTGGTCTAGTGCATGTCCATGTGTATGTGTTCCTGAGCAAGTTCGTGTGCTTGTGTGTGTGTGTTCATTTGCTTGTGTTCGTGTGCATCTTCGTGTTTGTTTGTTTGTGTGTGTGTGTGTCTGTGTGTGTGTACACTTGAAGAGCACATACATGAAGTCAGAAGTCAGAAGAAACCATTGCAGAATGGGATTTTTCCCTTTTTACCATGCCATTTCCTGGGTTTCTTGCTTTGTATCAAGCATTTTTACCTGTGAGGTCATTTTACCAGACTCAACTTGGTAAGTTTTTCTTTCTTTTCTTTCTTATTATAATTTTTATTCTCTTTCCTTCCCCACCTTCATGTGTCAGTGATTGCATGGGTGTGTGTGCTTGCATGCACCGGTGCTTGTGTGTGTGTGTGTGTGTGTGTGTGTGTCTTGTGTCTTTGTCTGTGTGTGTGTACAGAAGAAGGGCAAATACATGAAGTCAGATGTCAGAAGACACCATTGTGGAATGGGTTTTTTCCCTTTCGATAAGGTCAGTTCCTGGGTTTCATGCTTTGTATCATGCACTTTTACCTGTTAGGTCATTTTACCAGACTCAACTTGGTAAGTAATTCTTTCTTTCTTATTATAATTTTTATTCTCTTTCCTTCTTCACCTTCCCTGTGTAGGTGAGTGCATGTGTGTGTGTGCATTCAGGCACCCGTGCTTTTGTGTCTGTGTGTGTGTGTCTGTCTGTGTGTGTGTGTGTTTGTGTGCGTGTATGCACCCACACTTCTGTGTGTGTGTATGTGTTCATGTGCGTCTGCATGTCCATCTGAATGTGATCATGAGCATGTGAGTGTGCATGTGTTTGTGCCTGTGTGTGTGTTCGTGTGCATCTCTGTGTGAGTGTGTATATGTGTGTTTGTGTTTCTGTGTGTGTGTTTCTGTGTGTGTGTAAAGGAGAAGAGCCCATACTTGAAGTCAGAAGTCAGAAGACACCATTGTGCACTTGTTTTTTTAGCCCTTCTGCCATGTCTGTTCTGTGGTTTCATGCTTGGTATCAAGCACTTTTACCTGTCAGGTCATTTTACCAGACTAAACTTGGTAAGTTTTTCTTTCTTTTTAACTATAATTTTTATTCTCTTTCCTTCATCACTATTCCTGTGTAGGTGACTGCATGTGTGTGTATGAGTGCATGCACCAGCGCTGTGTGTGCGTTTCGTGTGTGTGTGTGTGTTTGTGTGTGTTTATGGTCTAGTGCATGTCCATGTGCATGTGTTCCTGAGCAAGTTTGTGTGCCTGTTTGTGTGTGCATTTGCTTATGTTCGTGTGCATCTTCGTGTTTGTTTGTATGTGTGTGTGTCTCTGTGTGTGTGTACACTTGAAGAGCACACACATGAAGTCAGAAGTCAGAAGACACCATTGTTGAACTGTTTTTTTTTTTTTTGCCCTTCTACCATGTCAGGTCTGTGGTGTGATGCTTGGTATCAAGCACTTTTACCTGTTAGGTCATTTTGCCAGACTGAACTTTGTACGTTTTATTTTCTTTCTAATGATAATTTTCATTCTCTTTCCTTCCTCACTATTCCTGTGTAGGTGAGTGCATGTGTGTGTATGAGTGCATGTACTGGCGATGTGTGCATGTTTTCTGTGTGTGTGTCTGTGTGTGTGTTCATGGTCGTGTGTGTGTCCATGTGCATGTGTTCGTGAGCATGTTCCTGTGCTTGTGTTGTGTGTGCATGTCCTTTGGTTCGCGTACATCTTCGTGTTTGTTTGCATGTGTTTGTATGTGTGTGTGTGTTTGTGTGTGTGTGTGTGTGTACAGGAGAAGAGCACACACATGAAGTCAGAAGTCAGAAGACACCATTGTGCACTTGTTTTTTTTAGCCCTTCTGCCATGTCTGTTCTGTGGTTTCATGCTTGGTATCAAGCACTTTTACCTGTTAGGTCATTTTACCAGACTAAACTTGGTAAGTTTTTCTTTCTTTCTGACTATAATTTTTATTCTCTTTCCTTCCTCACTATTCCTGTGTAGGTGAGTGCATGTGCGTGTATGAGTGCATGCCCCAGCGATTTTGTGTGTGTGTGTTTTTTTTTGTGTTTGTGTTTTTTTTTGTGTGTGTGTTTGCGGTCTAGTGCATGTCCACGTGCATGTGTTCCTGAGCAAGTTCGTGTGCTTGTGTGTGTGTGTTCATTTGCTTGTGTTCGTGTGCATCTTCCTGTTTGTTTGTGTGTGTGTGTGTCTGTGTGTGTGTACACTTGAAGAGCACATACTTGAAGTTAGAAGTCAGAAGAAACCATTGCAGAATGGGATTTTTCCCTTTCTACCATGCCATTTCCTGGGTTTCTTGCTTTGTATCAAGCATTTTTACCTGTGAGGTCATTTTACCAGACTCAACTTGGTAAGTTTTTTTTTTCTTTCCTATTATATTTTTTATTCTCTTTCCTTCCCCACCTTCCCTGGGTAGGTGAGTGCATGTGTTTGTGTGCGTGTATGCACCCACACTTGTGTGTGTGTGTATGTGTTCATGTGCGTCTGCATGTCCATCTGAATGTGATCATGAGCATGTGAGTGTGCATGTGTTTGTGCCTGTGTGTGTGTTCGTGTGCATCTCTGTGTGAGTGTGTATATGTGTGTTTGTGTTTCTGTGTGTGTGTTTCTGTGTGTGTGTAAAGGAGAAGAGCCCATACTTGAAGTCAGAAGTCAGAAGACACCATTGTGCACTTGTTTTTTTAGCCCTTCTGCCATGTCTGTTCTGTGGTTTCATGCTTGGTATCAAGCACTTTTACCTGTCAGGTCATTTTACCAGACTAAACTTGGTAAGTTTTTCTTTCTTTTTAACTATAATTTTTATTCTCTTTCCTTCATCACTATTCCTGTGTAGGTGACTGCATGTGTGTGTATGAGTGCATGCACCAGCGCTGTGTGTGCGTTTCGTGTGTGTGTGTGTGTTTGTGTGTGTTTATGGTCTAGTGCATGTCCATGTGCATGTGTTCCTGAGCAAGTTTGTGTGCCTGTTTGTGTGTGCATTTGCTTATGTTCGTGTGCATCTTCGTGTTTGTTTGTATGTGTGTGTGTCTCTGTGTGTGTGTACACTTGAAGAGCACACACATGAAGTCAGAAGTCAGAAGACACCATTGTTGAACTGTTTTTTTTTTTTTGCCCTTCTACCATGTCAGGTCTGTGGTGTGATGCTTGGTATCAAGCACTTTTACCTGTTAGGTCATTTTGCCAGACTGAACTTTGTACGTTTTATTTTCTTTCTAATGATAATTTTCATTCTCTTTCCTTCCTCACTATTCCTGTGTAGGTGAGTGCATGTGTGTGTATGAGTGCATGTACTGGCGATGTGTGCATGTTTTCTGTGTGTGTGTCTGTGTGTGTGTTCATGGTCGTGTGTGTGTCCATGTGCATGTGTTCGTGAGCATGTTCCTGTGCTTGTGTTGTGTGTGCATGTCCTTTGGTTCGCGTACATCTTCGTGTTTGTTTGCATGTGTTTGTATGTGTGTGTGTGTTTGTGTGTGTGTGTGTGTGTACAGGAGAAGAGCACACACATGAAGTCAGAAGTCAGAAGACACCATTGTGCACTTGTTTTTTTTAGCCCTTCTGCCATGTCTGTTCTGTGGTTTCATGCTTGGTATCAAGCACTTTTACCTGTTAGGTCATTTTACCAGACTAAACTTGGTAAGTTTTTCTTTCTTTCTGACTATAATTTTTATTCTCTTTCCTTCCTCACTATTCCTGTGTAGGTGAGTGCATGTGCGTGTATGAGTGCATGCCCCAGCGATTTTGTGTGTGTGTGTTTTTTTTTGTGTTTGTGTTTTTTTTTGTGTGTGTGTTTGCGGTCTAGTGCATGTCCACGTGCATGTGTTCCTGAGCAAGTTCGTGTGCTTGTGTGTGTGTGTTCATTTGCTTGTGTTCGTGTGCATCTTCCTGTTTGTTTGTGTGTGTGTGTGTCTGTGTGTGTGTACACTTGAAGAGCACATACTTGAAGTTAGAAGTCAGAAGAAACCATTGCAGAATGGGATTTTTCCCTTTCTACCATGCCATTTCCTGGGTTTCTTGCTTTGTATCAAGCATTTTTACCTGTGAGGTCATTTTACCAGACTCAACTTGGTAAGTTTTTTTTTTCTTTCCTATTATATTTTTTATTCTCTTTCCTTCCCCACCTTCCCTGGGTAGGTGAGTGCATGTGTTTGTGTGCGTGTATGCACCCACACTTGTGTGTGTGTGTATGTGTTCATGTGCGTCTGCATGTCCATCTGAATGTGATCATGAGCATGTCAGTGTGCACGTGTTTGTGCACGTGTGTGTGTTCGTGTGCATCTCTGTGTGAGTGTGTATATGTGTGTTTGTGTTTCTGTGTGTGTGTTTCTGTGTGTGTGTAAAGGAGATGAGCCCATACTTGAAGTCAGAAGTCAGAAGACACCATTGTGCACTTGTTTTTTTAGCCCTTCTGCCATGTCTGTTCTGTGGTTTCATGCTTGGTATCAAGCACTTTTACCTGTTAGGTCATTTTACCAGACTAAACTTGGTAAGTTTTTCTTTCTTTCTGACTATAATTTTTATTCTCTTTCCTTCCTCACTATTCCTGTGTAGGTGAGTGCATGTGCGTGTATGAGTGCATGCACCAGCGATTTTGTGTGTGTGTTTTTTTTGTGTTTGTGTGGTTTTTTTTGTGTGTGTGTGTGTTTGCGGTTTAGTGCATGTCCACGTGCATGTGTTCCTGAGCAAGTTCGTGTGCTTGTGTGTGTGTGTTCATTTGCTTGTGTTCGTGTGCATCTTCGTGTTTGTTTGTGTGTGTGTGTGTGTGTGTGTCTGTGTGTGTGTACACTTGAAGAGCACATACTTGAAGTCAGAAGTCAGAAGAAACCATTGCAGAATGGGATTTTTCCCTTTCTACCATGCCATTTCCTGGGTTTCTTGCTTTGTATCAAGCATTTTTACCTGTGAGGTCATTTTACCAGACTCAACTTGGTAAGTTTTTCTTTCTTTTTTTTCTTATTATACTTTTTATTCTCTTTCCTTCCCCACCTTCCCTGGGTAGGTGAGTGCATATGTGTGTGTGTTCTTGCATGCATCTGTGCTTGTGTGTGTGTGTGTGTGTCTTTGTCTGTGTGTGTGTGTACCCTAGAAAGGCAAATACATGAAGTCAGAAGTCAGAAGACACCATTGTGCACTTGTTTTTTAGCCCTTCTGCCATGTTTGTTCTGTGGTTTCATGTTTGGTATCAAGCACTTTTACCTGTTAGGTCATTTTACCAGACTAAACTTGGTAAGTTTTTCTTTCTTTCCTATTATACTTTTTAGTTTCTTTTATTTCCTCACCTTCCTTGTGTAGTGAGTGCTTGTGTTTGTGTGGGTGCATGCACCCAACTTGTGTGTGTGTGTGTGTGCATGTGCGTGTGTTCATGTGCATCTTCGTGTGTGTGTGCGTGTGTATGTCTGTGTGTGTGTGTCTGTGTGTGTGTAAAGGAGTAGAGCATATGTATGAAGTCAGAAGTAAGAAGACACCATTGTGGAATATTTTTTTCCCCTTCTCTAATGTCAGTTCTGGGGTTTCATGTTCGGTATCAAGCACTTTTACCTGTTACGTCATTTTACCAGACTCAACATGGTAAATTTTTCTTTCTTTCTTATTATATTTTTTATTCTCTTTCCTTCCTCACCTTCCCTGTGTAGGTGAGTGCACGTGTTTGCGTGTGTGCCCGCACCTGTGCTTGGTTGTGTGTATGTGCATGTGTGTGTCCAAGTGAATGTGATCGTGAGCATGTGCGTGTCCATGTGTGTGTGCATGTGTATGTGTTCTTGTGCATCTCTGTGTGAATTTGTATACGTGTGTTTGTGTTTCTGTGTGTGTGTTTCTGTGTGCGTGTAAAGGAGAAGAGCCCATACTTGATCAGAAGTCAGAAGACACTATTGTGGACTTGTTTTTTAGCCCTTCTGCCATGTCTGTTCTGTGGTTTCAGGCTTGGTATCAAGCACTTTTACCTGTTAGGTCATTTTACCAGACTAAACTTGGTAAGTTTTTCTTTCTTTTTAACTATAATTTTTATTCTCTTTCCTTCCTCACTATTCCTGTGTAGGTGAGTGCAGGTCTGTGTATGTGTGCATGGACAAGCGCTTCTGTGTGTGTTTTGTGTGTGTGTGTGTTTGTGTGTGTGTGTGTGTTGTGTGTGTCTTTATGGTCTAGAGCGTGTCCATGTGCATATGTTCCTGAGCAAGTTCGTGTGCTTGTGTGTGTGTGTTCATTTGCTTGGGTTCGTGTGCATCTTCGTGTTAGTTTGTTTGTGTGTGTGTGTCTGTGTGTGTGTGTACACTTGAAGAGCACACACATGAAGTCAGAAGTCAGAAGACACCATTGTGCACTTGTTTTTTTAGCCCTTCTGCCATGTCTGTTCTGTGGTTTCATGCTTGGTATCAAGCACATTTACCTGTCAGGTCATTTTACCAGACTAAACTTGGTAAGTTTTTCTTTCTTTTTAACTATAATTTTTATTCTCTTTCCTTCATCACTACATTCCTGTGTAGGTGACTGCATGTGTGTGTGTGAGTGCATGCACCAGCGCTGTGTGTGCGTTTCGTGTGTGTGTGTGTGTGTGTGTTTGTGTGTGTTTATGGTCTAGTGCATGTCCATGTGCATGTGTTCCTGAGCAAGTTTGTGTGCCTGTTTGTGTGTGCATTTGCTTATGTTCGTGTGCATCTTCGTGTTTGTTTGTATGTGTGTGTGTCTCTGTGTGTGTGTACACTTGAAGAGCACACACATGTAGTCAGAAGTCAGAAGACACCATTGTTGAACTGTTTTTTTTTTTTTGCCCTTTTACCATGTCAGTTCTGTGGTGTGATGCTTGGTATCAAGCACTTTTACCTGTTAGGTCATTTTGCCAGACTGAACTTTGTACGTTTTATTTTCTTTCTAATGATAATTTTCATTCTCTTTCCTTCCTCACTATTTCTGTGTAGGTGAGTGCATGTGTGTGTATGAGTGCATGTACTGGCGCTGTGTGCATGTTTTCTGTGTGTGTGTGTGTGTGTGTTCATGGTCGTGTGCGTGTCCATGTGCATGTGTTCGTGAGCATGTTCGTGTGCTTGTGTGTGTGTGCATGTCCTTTGGTTCGCGTACATCTTCGTGTTTGTTTGCATGTGTTTGTATGTGTGTGTGTGTGTGTTTGTGTGTGTGTGTGTGTACAGGAGAAGAGCACACACATGAAGTCAGAAGTCAGAAGACACCATTGTGGAACTGTGTTTTTGCCCTTCTACCATGTCAGTTCTGTGTTTTCATGCTTGGTATCAAGCACTTTTACCTGTTAGGTCATTTTACCAGACTCAACATGGTAAGGTTTTCTTTCTTTCTTATTGTAAGTTTTATTCTCTTTCCTTCCCTACCTCCCCTGTGTAGGTGAGTGCATGCATGATTGTACCTGCATGCACCCTTGCCTATGTGTGTTTGTGTGTCTGGATGTGTGTTAGTCTGTGTGTGCGTACACAAGAAGAGCACATACATGAAGTCAGAAGTCAAAAGACACCATTGTGGAATGGGATTTTTCCCTTTCTACCATGTCAGTTCTAGGCTTTCATGCTTGGTATCAAGCACTTTTACCTGTTAGGTCATTTTATCAGACTCAACTTGGTAAGTTTTTCTTTCTTTCCTATTATAATTTTTATTCTCTTTACTTCCTCACCTTCCCTGTGTAGTGAGTGCATGTGTTTGTGTGCGTGTAAGCACCCACACTTGTGTGTGTGTGTGTGTGTGTGTATGTGTTCATGTGCGTCTGCATGTCCATCTGAATGTGATCATGAGCATGTGAGTGTGCATGTGTTTGTGCACGTGTGTGTGTTCGTGTGCATCTCTGTGTGAGTGTGTATATGTGTGTTTGTGTTTCTGTGTGTGTGTAAAGGAGAAGAGCCCATACTTGAAGTCAGAAGTCAGAAGACACCATTGTGCACTTGTTTTTTAGCCCTTCTGCCATGTCTGTTCTGTGGTTTCATGCTTGCTATCAAGCACTTTTACCTGTCAGGTCATTTTACCAGACTAAACTTAGTAAGTTTTTCTTTCTTTCTGACTATAATTATTATTCTCTTTCCTTCCTCCCTATTCCTGTGTAGGTGAGTGCATGTGCGTGTATGAGTGCATGCACCAGCGATTGTGTGTATGTGTTTTTTTGTGTTTGTGTGTTTTTTTGTGTGTGTGTGTTTGTGGTCTAGTGCATGTCCACGTGCATGTGTTCCTGAGCAAGTTCGTGTGCTTGTTTGTGTGTGTTCATTTGCTTGTGTTCGTGTGCATCTTCGTGTTTGTTTGTGTGTGTGTGTGTCTGTGTGTGTGTGTACACTTGAAGAGCACATACATGAAGTCAGAAGTCAGAAGAAACCATTGCAGAATGGGATTTTTCCCTTTCTACCATGCCATTTCCTGGGTTTCTTGCTTTGTATCAAGCATTTTTACTTGTGAGGTCATTTTACCAGACTCAATTTGGTAAGTTTTTCTTTCTTTTTTTTCTTATTATACTTTTTATTCTCTTTCCTTCCCAACCTTCCGTGTGTAGGTGAGTGCATATGTGTGTGTGTTCTTGCATGCATCTGTGCTTGTGTGTGTGTGTGTGTGTGTGTCTTTATCTGTGTGTGTGTGCCCTAGAAAGGCAAATACATGAAGTCAGAAGTCAGAAGACACCATTGTGCACTTGATTTTTAGCCCTTCTGCCATGTCTGTTCTGTGGTTTCATGCTTGGTATCAAGCACTTTTACCTGTTAGGTCATTTTACCACACTAAACTTGGTAAGTATTTCTTTCTTTCTAACTATAATTTTTATTCTCTTTCTTTCCTCACTATTCCTGTGTAGGTGAGTGCAGGTCTGTGTATGAGTGCATGGACAAGCGCTTCTGTGTGTGTTTTGTATGTGTGTGTGTGTGTGTGTGTGTGTGTGTGTCTTTATGGTCTAGAGCGTGTCCATGTGCATATGTTCCTGAGCAAGTTCGTGTGCTTGTGTGTGTGTGTTCATTGGCTTGGGTTCGTGTGCATCTTCGTGTTTGTTTGTATGTGTGTGTGTGTGTGTCTGTGTGTGTGTGTACACTTGAAGAGCACATACATGAAGTCAGAAGTCAGAAGAAACCATTGCAGAATGGGACTTTTCCCTTTCTACCATGCCATTTCCTGGGTTTCTTGCTTTGTATCAAGCATTTTTACCTGTGAGGTCATTTTACCAGACTCAACTTGGTAAGTTTTTCTTTCTTTTTTTTCTTATTATAGTTTTTATTCTCTTTCCTTCCCCACCTTCCCTTGGTAGGTGAGTGCATATGTGTGTGTGTTCTTGCATGCATCTGTGCTTGTGTGTGTGTGTGTGTGTGTGTGTGTGTGTGTGTCTTTGTCTGTGTGTGTGTACCCTAGAAAGGCAAATACATGAAGTCAGAAGTCAGAAGACACCATTGTGCACTTGTTTTTTAGCCCTTCTGCCATGTCTGTTCTGTGGTTTCATGCTTGGTATCAAGCACTTTTACCTGTTAGGTCATTTTACCAGACTAAACTTGGTAAGTTTTTCTTTCTTTCTAACTATAATTTTTATTCTCTTTCTTTCCTCACTATTCCTGTGTAGGTGAGTGCAGGTCTGTGCATGAGTGCATGGACAAGCGCTTCTGTGTGTGTATTGTATGTGTGTGTTTGTGTGTGTGTGTATGTGTGTGTGTGTGTGTGTGTGTTTATGGTCTAGAGCGTGTCCATGTGCATATGTCCCTGAGCAAGTTCGTGTGCTTGTGTGTGTGTGTTCATTTGCTTGGGTTCGTGTGCATCTTCGTGTTTGTTTGTATGTGTGTGTGTGTGTCTGTGTGTGTGTGTACACTTGAAGAGCACACACATGAAGTCAGAAGTCAGAAGACACCATTGCAGAATGGGATTTTTCCCTTTCTACCATGGCATTTCTGGGATTTCATGCTTGGTATCAAGCATTTTTACCTGTGAGGTCATTTTACCAGACTCAACTTGGTAAGTTTTTCTTTCTTTTCTTTCTTATTATAATTTTTATTCTCTTTCCTTCCCCACCTTCATGTGTCAGTGATTGCATGGGTGTGTGTGCTTGCATGCACCTGTGCTTGTGTGTGTTTGTGTGTGTGTGTGTGTGTGTGTGTGTGTATGTCTTGTGTCTTTGTCTGTGTGTGTGTACACAAGAAGGGCAAATACATGAAGTCAGATGTCAGAAGACACCATTGTGGAATGGGTTTTTTCCCTTTCTACCAGGTCAGTTCCTGGGTTTCATGCTTTGTATCATGCACTTTTACCTGTTAGGTCATTTTACCAGACTCAACTTGGTAAGTAATTCTTTCTTTCTTATTATAATTTTTATTCTCTTTCCTTCTTCACCTTCCCTGTGTAGGTGAGTGCATGTGTGTGTGTGCATTCAGGCACCCGTGCTTTTGTGTCTGTGTGTGTGTGTCTGTGTGTGTGTGTGTGTGTGTTTGTGTGTGTGTTCGTGGGACTGTGCGTGTCCATATGCATGTGTTCATGTGATAGTGTGTGTGCATGTGCGTGTGTTCATGTGCATCTTTGTGTGTGTGTGTGGGTGTGTGTCTGTGTGTCTGTGTGTTTGTGTTTATGTGTGTGCGTACAGGAGAAGAACACTGAAGTCAGAATTCAGAAGACACCATTGTGGAGTGGGAGTTTTCGCTGTCTACCAGGTCATTTCTAGGCTTTTATTATTGGTATCAAGCACTTTTACCTGTTAGGTCATTTTACCAGACTCAACATGGTAAGTTTTTCTTTCTTTCTTATTGTAAGTTTTATTCTCTTTCCTTCCCTACCTCCCCTGTGTAGGTGAGTGCATGCATGATTGTACCTGCATGCACCCTTGCCTATGTGTGTTTGTGTGTCTGGATGTGTGTTAGTCTGTGTGTGCGTACACAAGAAGAGCACATACATGAAGTCAGAAGTCAAAAGACACCATTGTGGAATGGGATTTTTCCCTTTCTACCATGTCAGTTCTAGGCTTTCATGCTTGGTATCAAGCACTTTTACCTGTTAGGTCATTTTATCAGACTCAACTTGGTAAGTTTTTCTTTCTTTCCTATTATAATTTTTATTCTCTTTACTTCCTCACCTTCCCTGTGTAGTGAGTGCATGTGTTTGTGTGCGTGTAAGAACCCACACTTGTGTGTGTGTGTGTGTATGTGTTCATGTGCGTCTGCATGTCCATCTGAATGTGATCATGAGCATGTGAGTGTGCATGTGTTTGTGCACGTGTGTGTGTTCGTGTGCATCTCTGTGTGAGTGTGTATATGTGTGTTTGTGTTTCTGTGTGTGTGTTTCTGTGTGTGTGTAAAGGAGAAGAGCCCATACTTGAAGTCAGAAGTCAGAAGACACCATTGTGCACTTGTTTTTTTAGCCCTTCTGCCATGTCTGTTCTGTGGTTTCATGCTTGGTATCAAGCACTTTTACCTGTCAGGTCATTTTACCAGACTAAACTTGGTAAGTTTTTCTTTCTTTTTAACTATAATTTTTATTCTCTTTCCTTCGTCACTATTCCTGTGTAGGTGACTGCATGTGTGTGTATGAGTGCATGAACCAGCGCTGTGTGTGCGTTTCGTGTGTGTGTGTGTGTGTGTTTGTGTGTGTTTATGGTCTAGTGCATGTCCATGTGCATGTGTTCCTGAGCAAGTTTATGTGCCTGTTTGTGTGTGCATTTGCTTATGTTCGTGTGTATCTTCGTGTTTGTTTGTATGTGTGTGTCTCTGTGTGTGTGTACACTTGAAGAGCACACATGAAGTCAGAAGTCAGAAGACACCATTGTTGAACTGTTTTTTTTTTTTTTGCCCTTCTACCATGTCAGTTCTGTGGTGTGATGCTTGGTATCAAGCACTTTTACCTGTTAGGTCATTTTGCCAGACTGAACTTTGTACGTTTTATTTTCTTTCTAATGATAATTTTCATTTTCTTTCCTTCCTCACTATTCCTGTGTAGGTGAGTGCATTTGTGTGTATGAGTGCATGTACTGGCGCTGTGTGCGTGTTTTCTGTGTGTGTGTGTGTTCAAGGTCGTGTGCGTGTGCATGTGCATGTGTTCGTGAGCATGTTCGTGTGCTTGTGTGTGTGTGCATGTCCTTTGGTTCGCGTACATCTTCGTGTTTGCATGTTTTTGTATGTGTGTGTGTGTGTGTGTGTGTGTGTGTGTACAGGAGAAGAGCACACACATGAAGTCAGAAGTCAGAAGACACCATTGTGCACTTGTTTTTTAGCCCTTCTGCCATGTCTGTTCTGTGGTTTCATGCTTGGTATCAAGCACTTTTACCTGTTAGGTCATTTTGCCAGACTGAACTTTGTACGTTTTATTTTCTTTCTAATGATAATTTTCATTCTCTTTCCTTCCTCACTATTTCTGTGTAGGTGAGTGCATGTGTGTGTATGAGTGCATGTACTGGCGCTGTGTGCATGTTTTCTGTGTGTGTGTGTGTGTGTGTGTGTGTGTGTGTTCATGGTCGTGTGCGTGTCCATGTGCATGTGTTCGTGAGCATGTTCGTGTGCTTGTGTGTGTGTGCATGTCCTTTGGTTCGCGTACATCTTCGTGTTTGTTTGCATGTGTTTGTATGTGTGTGTGTGTGTGTGTGTGTGTGTGTGTGTGTGTGTGTGTGTACAGGAGAAGAGCACACACATGAAGTCAGAAGTCAGAAGACACCATTGTGGAACTGTGTTTTTACCCTTCTACCATGTCAGTTCTGTGGTTTCATGCTTGGTATCAAGCACTTTTACCTGTTAGGTCATTTTACCAGACTCAACTTGGTAAGTTTTTTTTCTTTCCTATTATAATTTTTATTCTCTTTACTTCATCACCTTCCCTGTGTAGTGAGTGCATGTGTTTGTGTGCGTGTATGCACCCATACTTGTGTGTGTGTGTATGTGTTCATGTGCGTCTGCATGTCCATCTGAATGTGATCATGAGCATGTGAGTGTGCATGTGTTTGTGCACGTGTGTGTGTTCGTGTGCATCTCTGTGTGAGTGTGTATATGTGTGTTTGTGTTTCTGTGTGTGTGTTTCTGTGTGTGTGTAAAGGAGAAGAGCCCATACTTGAAGTCAGAAGTCAGAAGACACCATTGTGCACTTGTTTTTTTAGCCCTTCTGCCATGTCTGTTCTGTGGTTTCATGCTTGGTATCAAGCACTTTTACCTGTTAGGTCATTTTACCAGACTAAACTTGGTAAGTTTTTCTTTCTTTCTGACTATAATTTTTATTCTCTTTCCTTCCTCACTATTCCTGTGTAGGTGAGTGCATGTGCGTGTATGAGTGCATGCACCAGCGATTTTGTGTGTGTGTTTTTTTTGTGTTTGTGTGGTTTTTTTTGTGTGTGTGTGTGTTTGCGGTCTAGTGCATGTCCACGTGCATGTGTTCCTGAGCAAGTTCGTGTGCTTGTGTGTGTGTGTTCATTTGCTTGTGTTCGTGTGCATCTTCGTGTTTGTTTGTGTGTGTGTGTGTGTGTCTGTGTGTGTGTACACTTGAAGAGCACATACTTGAAGTCAGAAGTCAGAAGAAACCATTGCAGAATGGGATTTTTCCCTTTCTACCATGCCATTTCCTGGGTTTCTTGCTTTGTATCAAGCATTTTTACCTGTGAGGTCATTTTACCAGACTCAACTTGGTAAGTTTTTCTTTCTTTTTTTTCTTATTATACTTTTTATTCTCTTTCCTTCCCCACCTTCCCTGGGTAGGTGAGTGCATATGTGTGTGTGTTCTTGCATGCATCTGTGCTTGTGTGTGTGTGTGTGTGTCTTTGTCTGTGTGTGTGTGTACCCTAGAAAGGCAAATACATGAAGTCAGAAGTCAGAAGACACCATTGTGCACTTGTTTTTTAGCCCTTCTGCCATGTTTGTTCTGTGGTTTCATGTTTGGTATCAAGCACTTTTACCTGTTAGGTCATTTTACCAGACTAAACTTGGTAAGTTTTTCTTTCTTTCCTATTATACTTTTTAGTTTCTTTTATTTCCTCACCTTCCTTGTGTAGTGAGTGCTTGTGTTTGTGTGGGTGCATGCACCCAACTTGTGTGTGTGTGTGTGTGTGTGTGTGTGTATGTGTTCATGTGCGTCTGCATGTCCATCTGAATGTGATCATGAGCATGTGCGTGTGCATGTGTGTGTGCATGTGCGTGTGTTCATGTGCATCTTCGTGTGTGTGTGCGTGTGTATGTCTGTGTGTGTGTGTCTGTGTGTGTGTAAAGGAGTAGAGCATCTGTATGAAGTCAGAAGTAAGAAGACACCATTGTGGAATATTTTTTTCCCCTTCTCTAATGTCAGTTCTGGGGTTTCATGTTCGGTATCAAGCACTTTTACCTGTTACGTCATTTTACCAGACTCAACATGGTAAATTTTTCTTTCTTTCTTATTATATTTTTTATTCTCTTTCCTTCCTCACCTTCCCTGTGTAGGTGAGTGCACGTGTTTGCGTGTGTGCCCGCACCTGTGCTTGGTTGTGTGTATGTGCATGTGTGTGTCCAAGTGAATGTGATCGTGAGCATGTGCGTGTCCATGTGTGTGTGCATGTGTATGTGTTCTTGTGCATCTCTGTGTGAATTTGTATACGTGTGTTTGTGTTTCTGTGTGTGTGTTTCTGTGTGCGTGTAAAGGAGAAGAGCCCATACTTGATCAGAAGTCAGAAGACACTATTGTGGACTTGTTTTTTAGCCCTTCTGCCATGTCTGTTCTGTGGTTTCAGGCTTGGTATCAAGCACTTTTACCTGTTAGGTCATTTTACCAGACTAAACTTGGTAAGTTTTTCTTTCTTTTTAACTATAATTTTTATTCTCTTTCCTTCCTCACTATTCCTGTGTAGGTGAGTGCAGGTCTGTGTATGAGTGCATGGACAAGCGCTTCTGTGTGTGTTTTGTGTGTGTGTGTGTTTGTGTGTGTGTGTGTGTTGTGTGTGTCTTTATGGTCTAGAGCGTGTCCATGTGCATATGTTCCTGAGCAAGTTCGTGTGCTTGTGTGTGTGTGTTCATTTGCTTGGGTTCGTGTGCATCTTCGTGTTAGTTTGTTTGTGTGTGTGTGTCTGTGTGTGTGTGTACACTTGAAGAGCACACACATGAAGTCAGAAGTCAGAAGACACCATTGTGGAACTGTGTTTTTGCCCTTCTACCATGTCAGTTCTGTGTTTTCATGCTTGGTATCAAGCACTTTTACCTGTTAGGTCATTTTACCAGACTCAACATGGTAAGGTTTTCTTTCTTTCTTATTGTAAGTTTTATTCTCTTTCCTTCCCTACCTCCCCTGTGTAGGTGAGTGCATGCATGATTGTACCTGCATGCACCCTTGCCTATGTGTGTTTGTGTGTCTGGATGTGTGTTAGTCTGTGTGTGCGTACACAAGAAGAGCACATACATGAAGTCAGAAGTCAAAAGACACCATTGTGGAATGGGATTTTTCCCTTTCTACCATGTCAGTTCTAGGCTTTCATGCTTGGTATCAAGCACTTTTACCTGTTAGGTCATTTTATCAGACTCAACTTGGTAAGTTTTTCTTTCTTTCCTATTATAATTTTTATTCTCTTTACTTCCTCACCTTCCCTGTGTAGTGAGTGCATGTGTTTGTGTGCGTGTAAGCACCCACACTTGTGTGTGTGTGTGTGTGTGTGTATGTGTTCATGTGCGTCTGCATGTCCATCTGAATGTGATCATGAGCATGTGAGTGTGCATGTGTTTGTGCACGTGTGTGTGTTCGTGTGCATCTCTGTGTGAGTGTGTATATGTGTGTTTGTGTTTCTGTGTGTGTGTAAAGGAGAAGAGCCCATACTTGAAGTCAGAAGTCAGAAGACACCATTGTGCACTTGTTTTTTAGCCCTTCTGCCATGTCTGTTCTGTGGTTTCATGCTTGCTATCAAGCACTTTTACCTGTCAGGTCATTTTACCAGACTAAACTTAGTAAGTTTTTCTTTCTTTCTGACTATAATTATTATTCTCTTTCCTTCCTCCCTATTCCTGTGTAGGTGAGTGCATGTGCGTGTATGAGTGCATGCACCAGCGATTGTGTGTATGTGTTTTTTTGTGTTTGTGTGTTTTTTTGTGTGTGTGTGTTTGTGGTCTAGTGCATGTCCACGTGCATGTGTTCCTGAGCAAGTTCGTGTGCTTGTTTGTGTGTGTTCATTTGCTTGTGTTCGTGTGCATCTTCGTGTTTGTTTGTGTGTGTGTGTGTCTGTGTGTGTGTGTACACTTGAAGAGCACATACATGAAGTCAGAAGTCAGAAGAAACCATTGCAGAATGGGATTTTTCCCTTTCTACCATGCCATTTCCTGGGTTTCTTGCTTTGTATCAAGCATTTTTACTTGTGAGGTCATTTTACCAGACTCAATTTGGTAAGTTTTTCTTTCTTTTTTTTCTTATTATACTTTTTATTCTCTTTCCTTCCCAACCTTCCGTGTGTAGGTGAGTGCATATGTGTGTGTGTTCTTGCATGCATCTGTGCTTGTGTGTGTGTGTGTGTGTGTGTCTTTATCTGTGTGTGTGTGCCCTAGAAAGGCAAATACATGAAGTCAGAAGTCAGAAGACACCATTGTGCACTTGATTTTTAGCCCTTCTGCCATGTCTGTTCTGTGGTTTCATGCTTGGTATCAAGCACTTTTACCTGTTAGGTCATTTTACCACACTAAACTTGGTAAGTATTTCTTTCTTTCTAACTATAATTTTTATTCTCTTTCTTTCCTCACTATTCCTGTGTAGGTGAGTGCAGGTCTGTGTATGAGTGCATGGACAAGCGCTTCTGTGTGTGTTTTGTATGTGTGTGTGTGTGTGTGTGTGTGTGTGTGTCTTTATGGTCTAGAGCGTGTCCATGTGCATATGTTCCTGAGCAAGTTCGTGTGCTTGTGTGTGTGTGTTCATTGGCTTGGGTTCGTGTGCATCTTCGTGTTTGTTTGTATGTGTGTGTGTGTGTGTCTGTGTGTGTGTGTACACTTGAAGAGCACATACATGAAGTCAGAAGTCAGAAGAAACCATTGCAGAATGGGACTTTTCCCTTTCTACCATGCCATTTCCTGGGTTTCTTGCTTTGTATCAAGCATTTTTACCTGTGAGGTCATTTTACCAGACTCAACTTGGTAAGTTTTTCTTTCTTTTTTTTCTTATTATAGTTTTTATTCTCTTTCCTTCCCCACCTTCCCTTGGTAGGTGAGTGCATATGTGTGTGTGTTCTTGCATGCATCTGTGCTTGTGTGTGTGTGTGTGTGTGTGTGTGTGTGTGTGTCTTTGTCTGTGTGTGTGTACCCTAGAAAGGCAAATACATGAAGTCAGAAGTCAGAAGACACCATTGTGCACTTGTTTTTTAGCCCTTCTGCCATGTCTGTTCTGTGGTTTCATGCTTGGTATCAAGCACTTTTACCTGTTAGGTCATTTTACCAGACTAAACTTGGTAAGTTTTTCTTTCTTTCTAACTATAATTTTTATTCTCTTTCTTTCCTCACTATTCCTGTGTAGGTGAGTGCAGGTCTGTGCATGAGTGCATGGACAAGCGCTTCTGTGTGTGTATTGTATGTGTGTGTTTGTGTGTGTGTGTATGTGTGTGTGTGTGTGTGTGTGTTTATGGTCTAGAGCGTGTCCATGTGCATATGTCCCTGAGCAAGTTCGTGTGCTTGTGTGTGTGTGTTCATTTGCTTGGGTTCGTGTGCATCTTCGTGTTTGTTTGTATGTGTGTGTGTGTGTCTGTGTGTGTGTGTACACTTGAAGAGCACACACATGAAGTCAGAAGTCAGAAGACACCATTGCAGAATGGGATTTTTCCCTTTCTACCATGGCATTTCTGGGATTTCATGCTTGGTATCAAGCATTTTTACCTGTGAGGTCATTTTACCAGACTCAACTTGGTAAGTTTTTCTTTCTTTTCTTTCTTATTATAATTTTTATTCTCTTTCCTTCCCCACCTTCATGTGTCAGTGATTGCATGGGTGTGTGTGCTTGCATGCACCTGTGCTTGTGTGTGTTTGTGTGTGTGTGTGTGTGTGTGTGTGTGTATGTCTTGTGTCTTTGTCTGTGTGTGTGTACACAAGAAGGGCAAATACATGAAGTCAGATGTCAGAAGACACCATTGTGGAATGGGTTTTTTCCCTTTCTACCAGGTCAGTTCCTGGGTTTCATGCTTTGTATCATGCACTTTTACCTGTTAGGTCATTTTACCAGACTCAACTTGGTAAGTAATTCTTTCTTTCTTATTATAATTTTTATTCTCTTTCCTTCTTCACCTTCCCTGTGTAGGTGAGTGCATGTGTGTGTGTGCATTCAGGCACCCGTGCTTTTGTGTCTGTGTGTGTGTGTCTGTGTGTGTGTGTGTGTGTGTGTGTTTGTGTGTGTGTTCGTGGGACTGTGCGTGTCCATATGCATGTGTTCATGTGATAGTGTGTGTGCATGTGCGTGTGTTCATGTGCATCTTTGTGTGTGTGTGTGGGTGTGTGTCTGTGTGTCTGTGTGTTTGTGTTTATGTGTGTGCGTACAGGAGAAGAACACTGAAGTCAGAATTCAGAAGACACCATTGTGGAGTGGGAGTTTTCGCTGTCTACCAGGTCATTTCTAGGCTTTTATTATTGGTATCAAGCACTTTTACCTGTTAGGTCATTTTACCAGACTCAACATGGTAAGTTTTTCTTTCTTTCTTATTGTAAGTTTTATTCTCTTTCCTTCCCTACCTCCCCTGTGTAGGTGAGTGCATGCATGATTGTACCTGCATGCACCCTTGCCTATGTGTGTTTGTGTGTCTGGATGTGTGTTAGTCTGTGTGTGCGTACACAAGAAGAGCACATACATGAAGTCAGAAGTCAAAAGACACCATTGTGGAATGGGATTTTTCCCTTTCTACCATGTCAGTTCTAGGCTTTCATGCTTGGTATCAAGCACTTTTACCTGTTAGGTCATTTTATCAGACTCAACTTGGTAAGTTTTTCTTTCTTTCCTATTATAATTTTTATTCTCTTTACTTCCTCACCTTCCCTGTGTAGTGAGTGCATGTGTTTGTGTGCGTGTAAGCACCCACACTTGTGTGTGTGTGTGTGTATGTGTTCATGTGCGTCTGCATGTCCATCTGAATGTGATCATGAGCATGTGAGTGTGCATGTGTTTGTGCACGTGTGTGTGTTCGTGTGCATCTCTGTGTGAGTGTGTATATGTGTGTTTGTGTTTCTGTGTGTGTGTTTCTGTGTGTGTGTAAAGGAGAAGAGCCCATACTTGAAGTCAGAAGTCAGAAGACACCATTGTGCACTTGTTTTTTTAGCCCTTCTGCCATGTCTGTTCTGTGGTTTCATGCTTGGTATCAAGCACTTTTACCTGTCAGGTCATTTTACCAGACTAAACTTGGTAAGTTTTTCTTTCTTTTTAACTATAATTTTTATTCTCTTTCCTTCGTCACTATTCCTGTGTAGGTGACTGCATGTGTGTGTATGAGTGCATGAACCAGCGCTGTGTGTGCGTTTCGTGTGTGTGTGTGTGTGTGTTTGTGTGTGTTTATGGTCTAGTGCATGTCCATGTGCATGTGTTCCTGAGCAAGTTTATGTGCCTGTTTGTGTGTGCATTTGCTTATGTTCGTGTGTATCTTCGTGTTTGTTTGTATGTGTGTGTCTCTGTGTGTGTGTACACTTGAAGAGCACACATGAAGTCAGAAGTCAGAAGACACCATTGTTGAACTGTTTTTTTTTTTTTTTGCCCTTCTACCATGTCAGTTCTGTGGTGTGATGCTTGGTATCAAGCACTTTTACCTGTTAGGTCATTTTGCCAGACTGAACTTTGTACGTTTTATTTTCTTTCTAATGATAATTTTCATTTTCTTTCCTTCCTCACTATTCCTGTGTAGGTGAGTGCATTTGTGTGTATGAGTGCATGTACTGGCGCTGTGTGCGTGTTTTCTGTGTGTGTGTGTGTTCAAGGTCGTGTGCGTGTGCATGTGCATGTGTTCGTGAGCATGTTCGTGTGCTTGTGTGTGTGTGCATGTCCTTTGGTTCGCGTACATCTTCGTGTTTGCATGTTTTTGTATGTGTGTGTGTGTGTGTGTGTGTGTGTGTGTACAGGAGAAGAGCACACACATGAAGTCAGAAGTCAGAAGACACCATTGTGCACTTGTTTTTTAGCCCTTCTGCCATGTCTGTTCTGTGGTTTCATGCTTGGTATCAAGCACTTTTACCTGTTAGGTCATTTTGCCAGACTGAACTTTGTACGTTTTATTTTCTTTCTAATGATAATTTTCATTCTCTTTCCTTCCTCACTATTTCTGTGTAGGTGAGTGCATGTGTGTGTATGAGTGCATGTACTGGCGCTGTGTGCATGTTTTCTGTGTGTGTGTGTGTGTGTGTGTGTGTGTGTTCATGGTCGTGTGCGTGTCCATGTGCATGTGTTCGTGAGCATGTTCGTGTGCTTGTGTGTGTGTGCATGTCCTTTGGTTCGCGTACATCTTCGTGTTTGTTTGCATGTGTTTGTATGTGTGTGTGTGTGTGTGTGTGTGTGTGTGTGTGTGTGTGTGTGTGTACAGGAGAAGAGCACACACATGAAGTCAGAAGTCAGAAGACACCATTGTGGAACTGTGTTTTTACCCTTCTACCATGTCAGTTCTGTGGTTTCATGCTTGGTATCAAGCACTTTTACCTGTTAGGTCATTTTACCAGACTCAACTTGGTAAGTTTTTTTTCTTTCCTATTATAATTTTTATTCTCTTTACTTCATCACCTTCCCTGTGTAGTGAGTGCATGTGTTTGTGTGCGTGTATGCACCCATACTTGTGTGTGTGTGTATGTGTTCATGTGCGTCTGCATGTCCATCTGAATGTGATCATGAGCATGTGAGTGTGCATGTGTTTGTGCACGTGTGTGTGTTCGTGTGCATCTCTGTGTGAGTGTGTATATGTGTGTTTGTGTTTCTGTGTGTGTGTTTCTGTGTGTGTGTAAAGGAGAAGAGCCCATACTTGAAGTCAGAAGTCAGAAGACACCATTGTGCACTTGTTTTTTTAGCCCTTCTGCCATGTCTGTTCTGTGGTTTCATGCTTGGTATCAAGCACTTTTACCTGTTAGGTCATTTTACCAGACTAAACTTGGTAAGTTTTTCTTTCTTTCTGACTATAATTTTTATTCTCTTTCCTTCCTCACTATTCCTGTGTAGGTGAGTGCATGTGCGTGTATGAGTGCATGCACCAGCGATTTTGTGTGTGTGTTTTTTTTGTGTTTGTGTGGTTTTTTTTGTGTGTGTGTGTGTTTGCGGTCTAGTGCATGTCCACGTGCATGTGTTCCTGAGCAAGTTCGTGTGCTTGTGTGTGTGTGTTCATTTGCTTGTGTTCGTGTGCATCTTCGTGTTTGTTTGTGTGTGTGTGTGTGTGTGTCTGTGTGTGTGTACACTTGAAGAGCACATACTTGAAGTCAGAAGTCAGAAGAAACCATTGCAGAATGGGATTTTTCCCTTTCTACCATGCCATTTCCTGGGTTTCTTGCTTTGTATCAAGCATTTTTACCTGTGAGGTCATTTTACCAGACTCAACTTGGTAAGTTTTTCTTTCTTTTTTTTCTTATTATACTTTTTATTCTCTTTCCTTCCCCACCTTCCCTGGGTAGGTGAGTGCATATGTGTGTGTGTTCTTGCATGCATCTGTGCTTGTGTGTGTGTGTGTGTGTCTTTGTCTGTGTGTGTGTGTACCCTAGAAAGGCAAATACATGAAGTCAGAAGTCAGAAGACACCATTGTGCACTTGTTTTTTAGCCCTTCTGCCATGTTTGTTCTGTGGTTTCATGTTTGGTATCAAGCACTTTTACCTGTTAGGTCATTTTACCAGACTAAACTTGGTAAGTTTTTCTTTCTTTCCTATTATACTTTTTAGTTTCTTTTATTTCCTCACCTTCCTTGTGTAGTGAGTGCTTGTGTTTGTGTGGGTGCATGCACCCAACTTGTGTGTGTGTGTGTGTGTGTGTGTGTGTGTATGTGTTCATGTGCGTCTGCATGTCCATCTGAATGTGATCATGAGCATGTGCGTGTGCATGTGTGTGTGCATGTGCGTGTGTTCATGTGCATCTTCGTGTGTGTGTGCGTGTGTATGTCTGTGTGTGTGTGTCTGTGTGTGTGTAAAGGAGTAGAGCATCTGTATGAAGTCAGAAGTAAGAAGACACCATTGTGGAATATTTTTTTCCCCTTCTCTAATGTCAGTTCTGGGGTTTCATGTTCGGTATCAAGCACTTTTACCTGTTACGTCATTTTACCAGACTCAACATGGTAAATTTTTCTTTCTTTCTTATTATATTTTTTATTCTCTTTCCTTCCTCACCTTCCCTGTGTAGGTGAGTGCACGTGTTTGCGTGTGTGCCCGCACCTGTGCTTGGTTGTGTGTATGTGCATGTGTGTGTCCAAGTGAATGTGATCGTGAGCATGTGCGTGTCCATGTGTGTGTGCATGTGTATGTGTTCTTGTGCATCTCTGTGTGAATTTGTATACGTGTGTTTGTGTTTCTGTGTGTGTGTTTCTGTGTGCGTGTAAAGGAGAAGAGCCCATACTTGATCAGAAGTCAGAAGACACTATTGTGGACTTGTTTTTTAGCCCTTCTGCCATGTCTGTTCTGTGGTTTCAGGCTTGGTATCAAGCACTTTTACCTGTTAGGTCATTTTACCAGACTAAACTTGGTAAGTTTTTCTTTCTTTTTAACTATAATTTTTATTCTCTTTCCTTCCTCACTATTCCTGTGTAGGTGAGTGCAGGTCTGTGTATGAGTGCATGGACAAGCGCTTCTGTGTGTGTTTTGTGTGTGTGTGTGTTTGTGTGTGTGTGTGTGTTGTGTGTGTCTTTATGGTCTAGAGCGTGTCCATGTGCATATGTTCCTGAGCAAGTTCGTGTGCTTGTGTGTGTGTGTTCATTTGCTTGGGTTCGTGTGCATCTTCGTGTTAGTTTGTTTGTGTGTGTGTGTCTGTGTGTGTGTGTACACTTGAAGAGCACACACATGAAGTCAGAAGTCAGAAGACACCATTGTGCACTTGTTTTTTTAGCCCTTCTGCCATGTCTGTTCTGTGGTTTCATGCTTGGTATCAAGCACTTTTACCTGTCAGGTCATTTTACCAGACTAAACTTGGTAAGTTTTTCTTTCTTTTTAACTATAATTTTTATTCTCTTTCCTTCATCACTACATTCCTGTGTAGGTGACTGCATGTGTGTGTGTGAGTGCATGCACCAGCGCTGTGTGTGCGTTTCGTGTGTGTGTGTGTGTGTGTGTGTTTGTGTGTGTTTATGGTCTAGTGCATGTCCATGTGCATGTGTTTCTGAGCAAGTTTGTGTGCCTGTTTGTGTGTGCATTTGCTTATGTTCGTGTGCATCTTCGTGTTTGTTTGTATGTGTGTGTGTCTCTGTGTGTGTGTACACTTGAAGAGCACACACATGTAGTCAGAAGTCAGAAGACACCATTGTTGAACTGTTTTTTTTTTTTTGCCCTTTTACCATGTCAGTTCTGTGGTGTGATGCTTGGTATCAAGCACTTTTACCTGTTAGGTCATTTTGCCAGACTGAACTTTGTACGTTTTATTTTCTTTCTAATGATAATTTTCATTTTCTTTCCTTCCTCACTATTTCTGTGTAGGTGAGTGCATGTGTGTGTATGAGTGCATGTACTGGCGCTGTGTGCATGTTTTCTGTGTGTGTGTGTTTGTGTGTTCATGGTCGTGTGCGTGTGCATGTGCATGTGTTCGTGAGCATGTTCGTGTGCTTGTGTGTGTGTGCATGTCCTTTGGTTCGCGTACATCTTCGTGTTTGTTTGCATGTGTTTGTATGTGTGTGTGTGTGTGTGTTTGTGTGTGTGTGTGTGTACAGGAGAAGAGCACACACATGAAGTCAGAAGTCAGAAGACACCATTGTGGAACTGTGTTTTTGCCCTTCTACCATGTCAGTTCTGTGGTTTCATGCTTGGTATCAAGCACTTTTACCTGTTAGGTCATTTTACCAGACTCAACATGGTAAGTTTTTCTTTCTTTCTTATTGTAAGTTTTATTCTCTTTCCTTCCCTACCTCCCCTGTGTAGGTGAGTGCATGCATGATTGTACCTGCATGCACCCTTGCCTATGTGTGTTTGTGTGTCTGGATGTGTGTTAGTCTGTGTGTGCGTACACAAGAAGAGCACATACATGAAGTCAGAAGTCAAAAGACACCATTGTGGAATGGGATTTTTCCCTTTCTACCATGTCAGTTCTAGGCTTTCATGCTTGGTATCAAGCACTTTTACCTGTTAGGTCATTTTATCAGACTCAACTTGGTAAGTTTTTCTTTCTTTCCTATTATAATTTTTATTCTCTTTACTTCCTCACCTTCCCTGTGTAGTGAGTGCATGTGTTTGTGTGCGTGTATGCACCCACACTTGTGTGTGTGTGTGTGTATGTGTTCATGTGCGTCTGCATGTCCATCTGAATGTGATCATGAGCATGTGAGTGTGCATGTGTTTGTGCACCTGTGTGTGTTCGTGTGCATCTCTGTGTGAGTGTGTATATGTGTGTTTGTGTTTCTGTGTGTGTGTTTCTGTGTGTGTGTAAAGGAGAAGAGCCCATACTTGAAGTCAGAAGTCAGAAGACACCATTGTGCACTTGTTTTTTTAGCCCTTCTGCCATGTCTGTTCTGTGGTTTCATGCTTGGTATCAAGCACTTTTACCTGTTAGGTCATTTTACCAGACTAAACTTGGTAAGTTTTTCTTTCTTTCTGACTATAATTTTTATTCTCTTTCCTTCCTCACTATTCCTGTGTAGGTGAGTGCATGTGCGTGTATGAGTGCATGCACCAGCGATTGTGTGTGTGTGTTTTTTGTGTTT